>NW_028158218.1:0-40758 GCF_964263955.1 Coregonus lavaretus | reverse complement strand
GTACTCTACTCTGTTATATTATACGCTACTGTACTGTACTGTACTGTACTCTGTTATATTATACGCTACTGTACTCTACTCTACTCTGTTATATTATACGCTTCTGTACTGTACTGTACTCTGTTATATTATACGATACTGTACTGTACTGTACTCTACTCTGTGATATTACGCTACTGTACTGTGTACTCTACTCTGTTATATTATACGCTACTGTACTGTACTGTACTGTACTCTGTTATATTATACGCTACTGTACTGTACTGTACTCTACTCTGTTATATTATACGCTACTGTACTGTACTCTACTCTGTTATATTATACGCTACTGTACTGTACTCTACTCTGTTATATTATACGCTACTGTACTGTACTGTACTCTACTCTGTTATATTATACGCTACTGTACTGTACTGTACTCTGTTATATTATACGATACTGTACTGTACTCTACTCTGTTATATTATACGCTACTGTACTGTACTGTACTCTACTCTGTTATATTATACGCTACTGTACTGTACTCTACTCTGTTATATTATACGCTACTGTACTGTACTGTACTCTACTCTGTTATATTATTCGCTACTGTACTGTACTGTACTGTACTGTACTCTGTTATATTATACGCTACTGTACTGTACTGTACTCTACTCTGTTATATTATACGATACTGTACTGTACTGTACTCTACTCTGTTATATTATACGCTACTGTACTGTACTGTATTGTACTCTGTTATATTATACGCTACTGTACTGTACTGTACTCTGTTATATTATACGCTACTGTACTGTACTGTACTGTACTCTACTCTGTTATATTATACGCTACTGTACTGTACTCTACTCTGTTATATTATACGATACTGTACTGTACTGTACTCTGTTATATGATACGCTACTGTACTGTACTGTACTCTGTTATATTATACGCTACTGTACTGTACCTGTACTCTACTCTGTTATATTATACGCTACTGTACTGTACTCTACTCTGTTATATTATACGCTACTGTACTGTACTGTACTCTACTCTGTTATATTATACGATACTGTACTGTACTGTACTCTACTCTGTTATATTATACGCTACTGTACTGTACTGTACTCTGTTATATTATACGCTACTGTACTGTACTGTACTCTGTTATATTATACGCTACTGTACTGTACTGTACTCTACTCTGTTATATTATACGCTACTGTACTGTACTCTACTCTGTTATATTATACGCTACTGTACTGTACTGTACTCTACTCTGTTATATTATACGCTACTGTACTCTACTCTACTCTGTTATATTATACGCTACTGTACTGTACTGTACTCTACTCTGTTATATTATACGATACTGTACTGTACTGTACTCTACTCTGTTATATTATACGCTACTGTACTGTACTGTACTCTACTCTGTTATATTATACGCTACTGTACTCTACTCTACTCTGTTATATTATACGCTACTGTACTGTACTGTACTCTACTCTGTTATATTATACGCTACTGTACTGTACTCTACTCTGTTATATTATACGCTACTGTACTGTACTCTTCTCTGTTATATTATACGATACTGTACTGTACTGTACTCTAATCTGTTATATTATACGCTACTGTACTGTACTCTACTCTGTTATATTATACGCTACTGTACTGTACTCTACTCTGTTATATTATACGCTACTGTAATGTACTCTACTCTGTTATATTATACGCTACTGTACTGTACTGTACTCTGTTATATTATACGATACTGTACTGTACTGTACTCTACTCTGTTATATTATACGCTACTGTACTGTACTGTACTCTACTCTGTTATATTATACGCTACTGTACTGTACTCTACTCTGTTATATTATACGATACTGTACTGTACTGTACTCTGTTATATGATACGCTACTGTACTGTACTGTACTCTGTTATATTATACGCTACTGTACTGTACTGTACTGTACTCTACTCTGTTATATTATACGCTACTGTACTGTACTCTACTCTGTTATATTATACGCTACTGTACTGTACTGTACTCTACTCTGTTATATTATACGATACTGTACTGTACTGTACTCTACTCTGTTATATTATACGCTACTGTACTGTACTGTACTCTGTTATATTATACGCTACTGTACTGTACTCTACTCTGTTATATTATACGCTACTGTACTGTACTGTACTCTACTCTGTTATATTATACGCTACTGTACTGTACTGTACATCTACTCTGTTATATTATACGCTACTGTACTGTACTTTACTGTACTCTACTCTGTTATATTATACGCTACTGTACTGTACTCTACTCTGTTATATTATACGCTACTGTACTGTACTGTACTCTACTCTGTTATATTATACGATACTGTACTGTACTGTACTCTACTCTGTTATATTATACGCTACTGTACTGTACTGTACTCTGTTATATTATACGCTACTGTACTGTACTGTACTCTGTTATATTATACGCTACTGTACTGTACTCTACTCTGTTATATTATACGCTACTGTACTGTACTCTACTCTGTTATATTATACGCTACTGTACTGTACTGTACTCTACTCTGTTATATTATACGCTACTGTACTCTACTCTGTTATATTATACGCTACTGTACTGTACTGTACTCTACTCTGTTATATTATACGATACTGTACTGTACTGTACTCTACTCTGTTATATTATACGCTACTGTACTGTACTGTACTCTACTCTGTTATATTATACGCTACTGTACTCTACTCTACTCTGTTATATTATACGCTACTGTACTGTACTGTACTCTACTCTGTTATATTATACGCTACTGTATTGTACTCTACTCTGTTATATTATACGCTACTGTACTGTAGTCTTCTCTGTTATATTATACGATACTGTACTGTACTGTACTCTACTCTGTTATATTATACGCTACTGTACTGTACTCTACTCTGTTATATTATACGCTACTGTACTGTACTCTACTCTGTTATATTATACGCTACTGTAATGTACTCTACTCTGTTATATTATACGCTACTGTACTGTACTGTACTCTGTTATATTATACGATACTGTACTGTACTGTACTCTACTCTGTTATATTATACGCTACTGTACTGTACTGTACTCTACTCTGTTATATTATACGCTACTGTACTGTACTCTACTCTGTTATATTATACGCTACTGTACTGTACTGTACTCTGTTATATTATACGATACTGTACTGTACTGTACTCTACTCTGTTATATTATTCGCTACTGTACTGTACTGTACTGTACTGTACTCTGTTATATTATACGCTACTGTACTGTACTGTACTCTACTCTGTTATATTATACGATACTGTACTGTACTGTACTCTACTCTGTTATATTATACGCTACTGTACTGTACTGTATTGTACTCTGTTATATTATACGCTACTGTACTGTACTGTACTCTGTTATATTATACGCTACTGTACTGTACTGTACTGTACTCTACTCTGTTATATTATACGCTACTGTACTGTACTCTACTCTGTTATATTATACGATACTGTACTGTACTGTACTCTGTTATATGATACGCTACTGTACTGTACTGTACTCTGTTATATTATACGCTACTGTACTGTACTGTACTGTACTCTACTCTGTTATATTATACGCTACTGTACTGTACTCTACTCTGTTATATTATACGCTACTGTACTGTACTGTACTCTACTCTGTTATATTATACGATACTGTACTGTACTGTACTCTACTCTGTTATATTATACGCTACTGTACTGTACTGTACTCTGTTATATTATACGCTACTGTACTGTACTGTACTCTGTTATATTATACGCTACTGTACTGTACTGTACTCTACTCTGTTATATTATACGCTACTGTACTGTACTCTACTCTGTTATATTATACGCTACTGTACTGTACTGTACTCTACTCTGTTATATTATACGCTACTGTACTCTACTCTACTCTGTTATATTATACGCTACTGTACTGTACTGTACTCTACTCTGTTATATTATACGATACTGTACTGTACTGTACTCTACTCTGTTATATTATACGCTACTGTACTGTACTGTACTCTACTCTGTTATATTATACGCTACTGTACTCTACTCTACTCTGTTATATTATACGCTACTGTACTGTACTGTACTCTACTCTGTTATATTATACGCTACTGTATTGTACTCTACTCTGTTATATTATACGCTACTGTACTGTACTCTTCTCTGTTATATTATACGATACTGTACTGTACTGTACTCTACTCTGTTATATTATACGCTACTGTACTGTACTCTACTCTGTTATATTATACGCTACTGTACTGTACTCTACTCTGTTATATTATACGCTACTGTAATGTACTCTACTCTGTTATATTATACGCTACTGTACTGTACTGTACTCTGTTATATTATACGATACTGTACTGTACTGTACTCTACTCTGTTATATTATACGCTACTGTACTGTACTGTACTCTACTCTGTTATATTATACGCTACTGTACTGTACTCTACTCTGTTATATTATACGATACTGTACTGTACTGTACTCTGTTATATGATACGCTACTGTACTGTACTGTACTCTGTTATATTATACGCTACTGTACTGTACTGTACTGTACTCTACTCTGTTATATTATACGCTACTGTACTGTACTCTACTCTGTTATATTATACGCTACTGTACTGTACTGTACTCTACTCTGTTATATTATACGATACTGTACTGTACTGTACTCTACTCTGTTATATTATACGCTACTGTACTGTACTGTACTCTGTTATATTATACGCTACTGTACTGTACTGTACTCTGTTATATTATACGCTACTGTACTGTACTGTACTCTACTCTGTTATATTATACGCTACTGTACTGTACTCTACTCTGTTATATTATACGCTACTGTACTGTACTGTACTCTACTCTGTTATATTATACGCTACTGTACTCTACTCTACTCTGTTATATTATACGCTACTGTACTGTACTGTACTGTACTCTACTCTGTTATATTATACGCTACTGTACTGTACTCTACTCTGTTATATTATACGCTACTGTACTGTACTGTACTCTACTCTGTTATATTATACGATACTGTACTGTACTGTACTCTACTCTGTTATATTATACGCTACTGTACTGTACTGTACTCTGTTATATTATACGCTACTGTACTGTACTGTACTCTGTTATATTATACGCTACTGTACTGTACTGTACTCTACTCTGTTATATTATACGCTACTGTACTGTACTCTACTCTGTTATATTATACGCTACTGTACTGTACTGTACTCTACTCTGTTATATTATACGCTACTGTACTCTACTCTGTTATATTATACGCTACTGTACTGTACTGTACTCTACTCTGTTATATTATACGATACTGTACTGTACTGTACTCTACTCTGTTATATTATACGCTACTGTACTGTACTGTACTCTACTCTGTTATATTATACGCTACTGTACTCTACTCTACTCTGTTATATTATACGCTACTGTACTGTACTGTACTCTACTCTGTTATATTATACGCTACTGTATTGTACTCTACTCTGTTATATTATACGCTACTGTACTGTACTCTTCTCTGTTATATTATACGATACTGTACTGTACTGTACTCTACTCTGTTATATTATACGCTACTGTACTGTACTCTACTCTGTTATATTATACGCTACTGTACTGTACTGTACTGTACTCTACTCTGTTATATTATACGCTACTGTACTGTACTCTACTCTGTTATATTATACGCTACTGTACTGTACTGTACTCTACTCTGTTATATTATACGATACTGTACTGTACTGTACTCTACTCTGTTATATTATACGCTACTGTACTGTACTGTACTCTGTTATATTATACGCTACTGTACTGTACTGTACTCTGTTATATTATACGCTACTGTACTGTACTGTACTCTACTCTGTTATATTATACGCTACTGTACTGTACTCTACTCTGTTATATTATACGCTACTGTACTGTACTGTACTCTACTCTGTTATATTATACGCTACTGTACTCTACTCTACTCTGTTATATTATACGCTACTGTACTGTACTGTACTCTACTCTGTTATATTATACGATACTGTACTGTACTGTACTCTACTCTGTTATATTATACGCTACTGTACTGTACTGTACTCTACTCTGTTATATTATACGCTACTGTACTCTACTCTACTCTGTTATATTATACGCTACTGTACTGTACTGTACTCTACTCTGTTATATTATACGCTACTGTATTGTACTCTACTCTGTTATATTATACGCTACTGTACTGTACTCTTCTCTGTTATATTATACGATACTGTACTGTACTGTACTCTACTCTGTTATATTATACGCTACTGTACTGTACTCTACTCTGTTATATTATACGCTACTGTACTGTACTCTACTCTGTTATATTATACGCTACTGTAATGTACTCTACTCTGTTATATTATACGCTACTGTACTGTACTGTACTCTGTTATATTATACGATACTGTACTGTACTGTACTCTACTCTGTTATATTATACGCTACTGTACTGTAGTGTACTCTACTCTGTTATATTATACGCTACTGTACTGTACTCTACTCTGTTATATTATACGATACTGTACTGTACTGTACTCTGTTATATGATACGCTACTGTACTGTACTGTACTCTGTTATATTATACGCTACTGTACTGTACTGTACTGTACTCTACTCTGTTATATTATACGCTACTGTACTGTACTCTACTCTGTTATATTATACGCTACTGTACTGTACTGTACTCTACTCTGTGATATTATACGATACTGTACTGTACTGTACTCTACTCTGTTATATTATACGCTACTGTACTGTACTGTACTCTGTTATATTATACGCTACTGTACTGTACTGTACTCTGTTATATTATACGCTACTGTACTGTACTGTACTCTACTCTGTTATATTATACGCTACTGTACTGTACTCTACTCTGTTATATTATACGCTACTGTACTGTACTGTACTCTACTCTGTTATATTATACGCTACTGTACTCTACTCTACTCTGTTATATTATACGCTACTGTACTGTACTGTACTGTACTCTACTCTGTTATATTATACGCTACTGTACTGTACTCTACTCTGTTATATTATACGCTACTGTACTGTACTGTACTCTACTCTGTTATATTATACGATACTGTACTGTACTGTACTCTACTCTGTTATATTATACGCTACTGTACTGTACTGTACTCTGTTATATTATACGCTACTGTACTGTACTGTACTCTGTTATATTATACGCTACTGTACTGTACTGTACTCTACTCTGTTATATTATACGCTACTGTACTCTACTCTGTTATATTATACGCTACTGTACTGTACTGTACTCTACTCTGTTATATTATACGATACTGTACTGTACTGTACTCTACTCTGTTATATTATACGCTACTGTACTGTACTGTACTCTACTCTGTTATATTATACGCTACTGTACTCTACTCTACTCTGTTATATTATACGCTACTGTACTGTACTGTACTCTACTCTGTTATATTATACGCTACTGTATTGTACTCTACTCTGTTATATTATACGCTACTGTACTGTACTCTTCTCTGTTATATTATACGATACTGTACTGTACTGTACTCTACTCTGTTATATTATACGCTACTGTACTGTACTCTACTCTGTTATATTATACGCTACTGTACTGTACTCTACTCTGTTATATTATACGCTACTGTAATGTACTCTACTCTGTTATATTATACGCTACTGTACTGTACTGTACTCTGTTATATTATACGATACTGTACTGTACTGTACTCTACTCTGTTATATTATACGCTACTGTACTGTACTGTACTCTACTCTGTTATATTATACGCTACTGTACTGTACTCTACTCTGTTATATTATACTCTACTGTACTGTACTGTACTCTGTTATATTATACGATACTGTACTGTACTGTACTCTACTCTGTTATATTATACGCTACTGTACTGTACTGTACTGTACTCTGTTATATTATACGCTACTGTACTCTACTCTACTCTGTTATATTATACGCTACTGTGCTGTACTGTACTCTGTTATATTATACAATACTGTACTGTACTGTACTCTACTCTGTGATATTATACGCTACTGTACTGTACTGTACTCTACTCTGTTACATTATACGCTACTGTACTGTACTCTACTCTGTTATATTATACGCTACTGTACTGTACTGTACTCTGTTATATTATACGCTACTGTACTGTACTGTACTCTACTCTGTTATATTATACGCTACTGTACTGTACTGTACTCTACTCTGTTATATTATACGCTACTGTACTGTACTGTACTCTACTCTGTTATATTATACGCTACTGTACTCTACTCTACTCTGTTATATTATACGCTAAGGTACTGTACTGTACTCTGTTATATTATACGCTACTGTACTGTACTGTACTCTACTCTGTTATATTATACGCTAGTGTACTGTACTGTACTGTACTCTACTCTGTTATAATATACGCTACTGTACTCTACTCTACTCTGTTATATTATACGCTACTGTACTGTACTGTACTCTACTCTGTTATATTATACGCTACTGTACTGTACTCTACTCTGTTATATTATACGCTACTGTACTGTACTCTACTCTGTTATATTATACGCTACTGTACTGTACTGTACTCTACTCTGTTATATTATACGCTACTGTACTGTACTCTACTCTGTTATATTATACGCTACTGTACTGTACTCTACTCTGTTATATTATAGGCTACTGTACTGTACTCTACTCTGTTATATTATACGCTACTGTACTGTACTCTACTCTGTTATATTATACGCTACTGTACTGTACTCTACTCTGTTATATTATAGGCTACTGTACTGTACTCTACTCTGTTATATTATACGCTACTGTACTGTACTCTACTCTGTTATATTATACGCTACTGTACTGTACTCTACTCTGTTATATTATACGCTACTGTACTGTACTCTACTCTGTTATATTATACGCTACTGTACTGTACTGTACTCTACTCTGTTATATTATACGCTACTGTACTGTACTCTACTCTGTTATATTATACGCTACTGTACTGTACTCTACTCTGTTATATTATACGCTACTGTACTGTACTGTACTCTGTTATATTATACGCTACTGTACTGTACTGTACTCTGTTATATTATACGCTACTGTACTGTACTCTTCTCTGTTATATTATACGCTACTGTACTGTACTGTACTCTGTTATATTATACGCTACTGTACTGTACTGTACTCTGTTATATTATACGCTACTGTACTGTACTCTACTCTGCTATATTATACGATACGGTACTGTACTGTACTCTGTTATATTATACGCTACTGTACTGTACTGTACTCTACTCTGTTATATTATACGCTACTGTACTGTACTGTACTCTACTCTGTTATATTATACGCTACTGTACTCTACTCTACTCTGTTATATTATACGCTAAGGTACTGTACTGTACTCTGTTATATTATACGCTACTGTACTGTACTGTACTCTACTCTGTTATATTATACGCTACTGTACTGTACTGTACTGTACTCTACTCTGTTATATTATACGCTACTGTACTCTACTCAACTCTGTTATATTATACGCTACTGTACTGTACTGTACTCTACTCTGTTATATTATACGCTACTGTACTGTACTCTACTCTGTTATATTATACGCTACTGTACTGTACTCTACTCTGTTATATTATACGCTACTGTACTGTACTCTACTCTGTTATATTATACGCTACTGTACTGTACTGTACTCTACTCTGTTATATTATACGCTACTGTACTGTACTCTACTCTGTTATATTATACGCTACTGTACTGTACTCTACTCTGTTATATTATAGGCTACTGTACTGTACTCTACTCTGTTATATTATACGCTACTGTACTGTACTCTACTCTGTTATATTATACGCTACTGTACTGTACTCTACTCTGTTATATTATAGGCTACTGTACTGTACTCTACTCTGTTATATTATACGCTACTGTACTGTACTCTACTCTGTTATATTATACGCTACTGTACTGTACTCTACTCTGTTATATTATACGCTACTGTACTGTACTCTACTCTGTTATATTATACGCTACTGTACTGTACTGTACTCTACTCTGTTATATTATACGCTACTGTACTGTACTCTACTCTGTTATATTATACGCTACTGTACTGTACTCTACTCTGTTATATTATACGCTACTGTACTGTACTCTTCTCTGTTATATTATACGATACTGTACTGTACTGTACTCTACTCTGTTATATTATACGCTACTGTACTGTACTCTACTCTGTTATATTATACGCTACTGTACTGTACTCTACTCTGTTATATTATACGCTACTGTAATGTACTCTACTCTGTTATATTATACGCTACTGTACTGTACTGTACTCTGTTATATTATACGATACTGTACTGTACTGTACTCTACTCTGTTATATTATACGCTACTGTACTGTACTGTACTCTACTCTGTTATATTATACGCTACTGTACTGTACTCTACTCTGTTATATTATACTCTACTGTACTGTACTGTACTCTGTTATATTATACGATACTGTACTGTACTGTACTCTACTCTGTTATATTATTCGCTACTGTACTGTACTGTACTGTACTGTACTCTGTTATATTATACGCTACTGTACTGTACTGTACTCTACTCTGTTATATTATACGATACTGTACTGTACTGTACTCTACTCTGTTATATTATACGCTACTGTACTGTACTGTATTGTACTCTGTTATATTATACGCTACTGTACTGTACTGTACTCTGTTATATTATACGCTACTGTACTGTACTGTACTGTACTCTACTCTGTTATATTATACGCTACTGTACTGTACTCTACTCTGTTATATTATACGATACTGTACTGTACTGTACTCTGTTATATGATACGCTACTGTACTGTACTGTACTCTGTTATATTATACGCTACTGTACTGTACTGTACTGTACTCTACTCTGTTATATTATACGCTACTGTACTGTACTCTACTCTGTTATATTATACGCTACTGTACTGTACTGTACTCTACTCTGTTATATTATACGATACTGTACTGTACTGTACTCTACTCTGTTATATTATACGCTACTGTACTGTACTGTACTCTGTTATATTATACGCTACTGTACTGTACTGTACTCTGTTATATTATACGCTACTGTACTGTACTGTACTGTACTCTACCTGTTATATTATACGCTACTGTACTGTACTCTACTCTGTTATATTATACGCTACTGTACTGTACTGTACTCTACTCTGTTATATTATACGCTACTGTACTCTACTCTACTCTGTTATATTATACGCTACTGTACTGTACTGTACTCTACTCTGTTATATTATACGATACTGTACTGTACTGTACTCTACTCTGTTATATTATACGCTACTGTACTGTACTGTACTCTACTCTGTTATATTATACGCTACTGTACTCTACTCTACTCTGTTATATTATACGCTACTGTACTGTACTGTACTCTACTCTGTTATATTATACGCTACTGTATTGTACTCTACTCTGTTATATTATACGCTACTGTACTGTACTCTTCTCTGTTATATTATACGATACTGTACTGTACTGTACTCTACTCTGTTATATTATACGCTACTGTACTGTACTCTACTCTGTTATATTATACGCTACTGTACTGTACTCTACTCTGTTATATTATACGCTACTGTAATGTACTCTACTCTGTTATATTATACGCTACTGTACTGTACTGTACTCTGTTATATTATACGATACTGTACTGTACTGTACTCTACTCTGTTATATTATACGCTACTGTACTGTACTGTACTCTACTCTGTTATATTATACGCTACTGTACTGTACTCTACTCTGTTATATTATACGATACTGTACTGTACTGTACTCTGTTATATGATACGCTACTGTACTGTACTGTACTCTGTTATATTATACGCTACTGTACTGTACTGTACTGTACTCTACTCTGTTATAATATAACAGGTACTGTACAGTACAGTACAGTAGCGTATAATATAACAGAGTAGAGTACAGTACAGTAGCGTATAATATAACAGAGTAGATACTGTACTGTACTGTATCGTATAATATAACAAGTACAGTACAGTACAGTAGCTTATAATATAACAGAGTACTGTACTGTACTGTACTCGTATAATATAACAGAGTAGAGTACTGTACAGTACAGTATCGTATAATATAACAGAGTAGAGTACTGTACTGTACTGTATCGTATATTATAACAGAGTAGAGTACAGTACAGTAGCGTATAATATAACAGAGTAGAGTACAGTACAGTACAGTACAGTAGCGTATAATATAACAGAGTACAGTACAGTACAGTAGCGTATCATATAACAGAGTACAGTACAGTACAGTATCGTATAATATAACAGAGTAGAGTACAGTACAGTAGCGTATAATATAACAGAGTAGAGTACAGTACAGTACAGTAGCGTATAATATAACAGAGTAGAGTACAGTACAGTACAGTATCGTATAATATAACAGAGTACAGTACAGTACAGTAGCGTATAATATAACAGAGTAGAGTACATTACAGTAGCGTATAATATAACAGAGTAGAGTACAGTACAGTAGCGTATAATATAACAGAGTAGAGTACAGTACAGTAGCGTATAATATAACAGAGTAGAGTACAGTACAGTACAGTATCGTATAATATAACAGAGAAGAGTACAGTACAGTAGCGTATAATATAACAGAGTAGAGTACAATACAGTAGCGTATAATATAACAGAGTAGAGTACAGTACAGTACAGTAGCGTATAATATAACAGAGTAGAGTAGAGTACAGTAGCGTATAATATAACAGAGTAGAGTACAGTACAGTACAGTAGCGTATAATATAACAGAGTAGAGTACAGTACAGTACAGTATCGTATAATATAACAGAGTAGAGTACAGTACAGTACAGTAGCGTATAATATAACAGAGTAGAGTAGAGTACAGTAGCGTATAATATAACAGAGTAGAGTACAGTACAGTACAGTAGCGTATAATATAACAGAGTAGAGTACAGTACAGTAGCGTATAATATAACAGAGTAGAGTACAGTACAGTACAGTAGCGTATAATATAACAGAGTACAGTACAGTACAGTAGCGTATAATATAACAGAGTACAGTACAGTACAGTAGCGTATAATATAACAGAGTAGAGTACAGTACAGTACAGTATCGTATAATATAACAGAGTAGAGTACAGTACAGTACAGTAGCGTATAATATAACAGAGTAGAGTACAGTACAGTAGCGTATAATATAACAGAGTAGAGTACAGTACAGTACAGTACAGTAGCGTATAATATAACAGAGTACAGTACAGTACAGTAGCGTATCATATAACAGAGTACAGTACAGTACAGTATCGTATAATATAACAGAGTAGAGTACAGTACAGTAGCGTATAATATAACAGAGTAGAGTACAGTACAGTACAGTACAGTAGCGTATAATATAACAGAGTACAGTACAGTACAGTAGCGTATAATATAACAGAGTACAATACAGTACAGTACAGTAGCGTATAATATAACAGAGTAGAGTACAGTACAGTACAGTATCGTATAATATAACAGAGTAGAGTACAGTACAGTACAGTAGCGTATAATATAACAGAGTACAGTACAGTACAGTACAGTACAGTAGCGAATAATATAACAGAGTAGAGTACAGTACAGTACAGTATCGTATAATATAACAGAGTACAGTACAGTACAGTAGAGTATAATATAACAGAGTAGAGTACAGTACAGTAGCGTATAATATAACAGAGTAGAGTACAGTACAGTACAGTAGCGTATAATATAACAGAGTAGAGTACAGTACAGTACAGTATCGTATAATATAACAGAGTACAGTACAGTACAGTAGCGTATAATATAACAGAGTAGAGTACATTACAGTAGCGTATAATATAACAGAGTAGAGTACAGTACAGTAGCGTATAATATAACAGAGTAGAGTACAGTACAGTAGCGTATAATATAACAGAGTAGAGTACAGTACAGTACAGTATCGTATAATATAACAGAGAAGAGTACAGTACAGTAGCGTATAATATAACAGAGTAGAGTACAGTACAGTAGCGTATAATATAACAGAGTAGAGTACAGTACAGTAGCGTATAATATAACAGAGTAGAGTACAGTACAGTACAGTAGCGTATAATATAACAGAGTAGAGTACAGTACAGTAGCGTATAATATAACAGAGTAGAGTACAGTACAGTAGCGTATAATATAACAGAGTAGAGTACAGTACAGTAGCGTATAATATAACAGAGTAGAGTACAGTACAGTAGCCTATAATATAACAGAGTAGAGTACAGTACAGTAGCGTATAATATAACAGAGTAGAGTACAGTACAGTAGCGTATAATATAACAGAGTAGAGTACAGTACAGTAGCCTATAATATAACAGAGTAGAGTACAGTACAGTAGCGTATAATATAACAGAGTAGAGTACAGTACAGTAGCGTATAATATAACAGAGTAGAGTACAGTACAGTACAGTAGCGTATAATATAACAGAGTAGAGTACAGTACAGTAGCGTATAATATAACAGAGTAGAGTACAGTACAGTAGCGTATAATATAACAGAGTAGAGTACAGTACAGTAGCGTATAATATAACAGAGTAGAGTACAGTACAGTACAGTAGCGTATAATATAACAGAGTTGAGTAGAGTACAGTAGCGTATAATATAACAGAGTAGAGTACAGTACAGTACAGTACAGTAGCGTATAATATAACAGAGTAGAGTACAGTACAGTACAGTAGCGTATAATATAACAGAGTACAGTACAGTACCTTAGCGTATAATATAACAGAGTAGAGTAGAGTACAGTAGCGTATAATATAACAGAGTAGAGTACAGTACAGTACAGTAGCGTATAATATAACAGAGTAGAGTACAGTACAGTACAGTAGCGTATAATATAACAGAGTACAGTACAGTACCGTATCGTATAATATAGCAGAGTAGAGTACAGTACAGTAGCGTATAATATAACAGAGTACAGTACAGTACAGTAGCGTATAATATAACAGAGTACAGTACAGTACAGTAGCGTATAATATAACAGAGAAGAGTACAGTACAGTAGCGTATAATATAACAGAGTACAGTACAGTACAGTAGCGTATAATATAACAGAGTACAGTACAGTACAGTAGCGTATAATATAACAGAGTAGAGTACAGTACAGTAGCGTATAATATAACAGAGTAGAGTACAGTACAGTAGCGTATAATATAACAGAGTAGAGTACAGTACAGTACAGTAGCGTATAATATAACAGAGTAGAGTACAGTACAGTAGCGTATAATATAACAGAGTAGAGTACAGTACAGTAGCGTATAATATAACAGAGTAGAGTACAGTACAGTAGCGTATAATATAACAGAGTAGAGTACAGTACAGTAGCCTATAATATAACAGAGTAGAGTACAGTACAGTAGCGTATAATATAACAGAGTAGAGTACAGTACAGTAGCGTATAATATAACAGAGTAGAGTACAGTACAGTAGCCTATAATATAACAGAGTAGAGTACAGTACAGTAGCGTATAATATAACAGAGTAGAGTACAGTACAGTAGCGTATAATATAACAGAGTAGAGTACAGTACAGTACAGTAGCGTATAATATAACAGAGTAGAGTACAGTACAGTAGCGTATAATATAACAGAGTAGAGTACAGTACAGTAGCGTATAATATAACAGAGTAGAGTACAGTACAGTACAGTAGCGTATAATATAACAGAGTAGAGTAGAGTACAGTAGCGTATATTATAACAGAGTAGAGTACAGTACAGTACAGTACACTAGCGTATAATATAACAGAGTAGAGTACAGTACAGTACAGTAGCGTATAATATAACAGAGTACAGTACAGTACCTTAGCGTATAATATAACAGAGTAGAGTAGAGTACAGTAGCGTATAATATAACAGAGTAGAGTACAGTACAGTACAGTAGCGTATAATATAACAGAGTAGAGTACAGTACAGTACAGTAGCGTATAATATAACAGAGTAGAGTACAGTACAGTACAGTAGCGTATAATATAACAGAGTACAGTACAGTACAGTAGCGTATAATATAACAGAGTAGAGTACAGTACAGTAGCGTATAATGTAACAGAGTAGAGTACAGTACAGTACAGTAGCGTATAATATCACAGAGTAGAGTACAGTACAGTACAGTATTGTATAATATAACAGAGTACAGTACAGCACAGTAGCGTATAATATAACAGAGTAGAGTAGAGTACAGTAGCGTATAATATAACAGAGTACAGTACAGTACAGTACAGTAGCGTATAATATAACAGAGTAGAGTACAGTACAGTACAGTATCGTATAATATAACAGAGTACAGTACAGTACAGTAGAGTATAATATAACAGAGTAGAGTACAGTACAGTAGCGTATAATATAACAGAGTAGAGTACAGTACAGTACAGTAGCGTATAATATAACAGAGTAGAGTACAGTACAGTACAGTATCGTATAATATAACAGAGTACAGTACAGTACAGTAGCGTATAATATAACAGAGTAGAGTACATTACAGTAGCGTATAATATAACAGAGTAGAGTACAGTACAGTAGCGTATAATATAACAGAGTAGAGTACAGTACAGTAGCGTATAATATAACAGAGTAGAGTACAGTACAGTACAGTATCGTATAATATAACAGAGAAGAGTACAGTACAGTAGCGTATAATATAACAGAGTAGAGTACAATACAGTAGCGTATAATATAACAGAGTAGAGTACAGTACAGTACAGTAGCGTATAATATAACAGAGTAGAGTAGAGTACAGTAGCGTATAATATAACAGAGTAGAGTACAGTACAGTACAGTAGCGTATAATATAACAGAGTAGAGTACAGTACAGTACAGTATCGTATAATATAACAGAGTAGAGTACAGTACAGTACAGTAGCGTATAATATAACAGAGTAGAGTACAGTAGCGTATAATATAACAGAGTAGAGTACAGTACAGTACAGTAGCGTATAATATAACAGAGTACAGTACAGTACAGTAGCGTATAATATAACAGAGTACAGTACAGTACAGTAGCGTATAATATAACAGAGTAGAGTACAGTACAGTACAGTATCGTATAATATAACAGAGTAGAGTACAGTACAGTACAGTAGCGTATAATATAACAGAGTAGAGTACAGTACAGTAGCGTATAATATAACAGAGTAGAGTACAGTACAGTACAGTACAGTAGCGTATAATATAACAGAGTAGAGTAGAGTACAGTAGCGTATAATATAACAGAGTAGAGTACAGTACAGTACAGTAGCGTATAATATAACAGAGTAGAGTACAGTACAGTAGCGTATAATATAACAGAGTAGAGTACAGTACAGTACAGTAGCGTATAATATAACAGAGTACAGTACAGTACAGTAGCGTATAATATAACAGAGTACAGTACAGTACAGTAGCGTATAATATAACAGAGTAGAGTACAGTACAGTACAGTATCGTATAATATCACAGAGTAGAGTACAGTACAGTACAGTAGCGTATAATATAACAGAGTAGAGTACAGTACAGTAGCGTATAATATAACAGAGTAGAGTACAGTACAGTACAGTACAGTAGCGTATAATATAACAGAGTACAGTACAGTACAGTAGCGTATCATATAACAGAGTACAGTACAGTACAGTATCGTATAATATAACAGAGTAGAGTACAGTACAGTAGCGTATAATATAACAGAGTAGAGTACACTACAGTACAGTAGCGTATAATATAACAGAGTAGAGTACAGTACAGTACAGTATCGTATAATATAACAGAGTACAGTACAGTACAGTAGCGTATAATATAACAGAGTAGAGTACATTACAGTAGCGTATAATATAACAGAGTAGAGTACAGTACAGTAGCGTATAATATAACAGAGTAGAGTACAGTACAGTAGCGTATAATATAACAGAGTAGAGTACAGTACAGTACAGTATCGTATAATATAACAGAGAAGAGTACAGTACAGTAGCGTATAATATAACAGAGTAGAGTACAATACAGTAGCGTATAATATAACAGAGTAGAGTACAGTACAGTACAGTAGCGTATAATATAACAGAGTAGAGTAGAGTACAGTAGCGTATAATATAACAGAGTAGAGTACAGTACAGTACAGTAGCGTATAATATAACAGAGTAGAGTACAGTACAGTACAGTATCGTATAATATAACAGAGTAGAGTACAGTACAGTACAGTAGCGTATAATATAACAGAGTAGAGTAGAGTACAGTAGCGTATAATATAACAGAGTAGAGTACAGTACAGTACAGTAGCGTATAATATAACAGAGTAGAGTACAGTACAGTAGCGTATAATATAACAGAGTAGAGTACAGTACAGTACAGTAGCGTATAATATAACAGAGTACAGTACAGTACAGTAGCGTATAATATAACAGAGTACAGTACAGTACAGTAGCGTATAATATAACAGAGTAGAGTACAGTACAGTACAGTATCGTATAATATAACAGAGTAGAGTACAGTACAGTACAGTAGCGTATAATATAACAGAGTAGAGTACAGTACAGTAGCGTATAATATAACAGAGTAGAGTACAGTACAGTACAGTACAGTAGCGTATAATATAACAGAGTAGAGTACAGTACAGTAGCGTATAATATAACAGAGTAGAGTACAGTACAGTACAGTATCGTATAATATAACAGAGAAGAGTACAGTACAGTAGCGTATAATATAACAGAGTAGAGTACAATACAGTAGCGTATAATATAACAGAGTAGAGTACAGTACAGTACAGTAGCGTATAATATAACAGAGTAGAGTAGAGTACAGTAGCGTATAATATAACAGAGTAGAGTACAGTACAGTACAGTAGCGTATAATATAACAGAGTAGAGTACAGTACAGTACAGTATCGTATAATATAACAGAGTAGAGTACAGTACAGTACAGTAGCGTATAATATAACAGAGTAGAGTACAGTAGCGTATAATATAACAGAGTAGAGTACAGTACAGTACAGTAGCGTATAATATAACAGAGTAGAGTACAGTACAGTAGCGTATAATATAACAGAGTAGAGTACAGTACAGTACAGTAGCGTATAATATAACAGAGTACAGTACAGTACAGTAGCGTATAATATAACAGAGTACAGTACAGTACAGTAGCGTATAATATAACAGAGTAGAGTACAGTACAGTACAGTATCGTATAATATAACAGAGTAGAGTACAGTACAGTACAGTAGCGTATAATATAACAGAGTAGAGTACAGTACAGTAGCGTATAATATAACAGAGTAGAGTACAGTACAGTACAGTACAGTAGCGTATAATATAACAGAGTAGAGTAGAGTACAGTAGCGTATAATATAACAGAGTAGAGTACAGTACAGTACAGTAGCGTATAATATAACAGAGTAGAGTACAGTACAGTAGCGTATAATATAACAGAGTAGAGTACAGTACAGTACAGTAGCGTATAATATAACAGAGTACAGTACAGTACAGTAGCGTATAATATAACAGAGTACAGTACAGTACAGTAGCGTATAATATAACAGAGTAGAGTACAGTACAGTACAGTATCGTATAATATAACAGAGTAGAGTACAGTACAGTACAGTAGCGTATAATATAACAGAGTAGAGTACAGTACAGTAGCGTATAATATAACAGAGTAGAGTACAGTACAGTACAGTACAGTAGCGTATAATATAACAGAGTACAGTACAGTACAGTAGCGTATCATATAACAGAGTACAGTACAGTACAGTATCGTATAATATAACAGAGTAGAGTACAGTACAGTAGCGTATAATATAACAGAGTAGAGTACAGTACAGTACAGTAGCGTATAATATAACAGAGTAGAGTACAGTACAGTACAGTATCGTATAATATAACAGAGTACAGTACAGTACAGTAGCGTATAATATAACAGAGTAGAGTACATTACAGTAGCGTATAATATAACAGAGTAGAGTACAGTACAGTAGCGTATAATATAACAGAGTAGAGTACAGTACAGTAGCGTATAATATAACAGAGTAGAGTACAGTACAGTACAGTATCGTATAATATAACAGAGAAGAGTACAGTACAGTAGCGTATAATATAACAGAGTAGAGTACAATACAGTAGCGTATAATATAACAGAGTAGAGTACAGTACAGTACAGTAGCGTATAATATAACAGAGTAGAGTAGAGTACAGTAGCGTATAATATAACAGAGTAGAGTACAGTACAGTACAGTAGCGTATAATATAACAGAGTAGAGTACAGTACAGTACAGTATCGTATAATATAACAGAGTAGAGTACAGTACAGTACAGTAGCGTATAATATAACAGAGTAGAGTAGAGTACAGTAGCGTATAATATAACAGAGTAGAGTACAGTACAGTACAGTAGCGTATAATATAACAGAGTAGAGTACAGTACAGTAGCGTATAATATAACAGAGTAGAGTACAGTACAGTACAGTAGCGTATAATATAACAGAGTACAGTACAGTACAGTAGCGTATAATATAACAGAGTACAGTACAGTACAGTAGCGTATAATATAACAGAGTAGAGTACAGTACAGTACAGTATCGTATAATATAACAGAGTAGAGTACAGTACAGTACAGTAGCGTATAATATAACAGAGTAGAGTACAGTACAGTAGCGTATAATATAACAGAGTAGAGTACAGTACAGTACAGTACAGTAGCGTATAATATAACAGAGTACAGTACAGTACAGTAGCGTATCATATAACAGAGTACAGTACAGTACAGTATCGTATAATATAACAGAGTAGAGTACAGTACAGTAGCGTATAATATAACAGAGTAGAGTACAGTACAGTACAGTACAGTAGCGTATAATATAACAGAGTACAGTACAGTACAGTAGCGTATAATATAACAGAGTACAATACAGTACAGTACAGTAGCGTATAATATAACAGAGTAGAGTACAGTACAGTACAGTATCGTATAATATAACAGAGTAGAGTACAGTACAGTACAGTAGCGTATAATATAACAGAGTACAGTACAGTACAGTACAGTACAGTAGCGAATAATATAACAGAGTAGAGTACAGTACAGTACAGTATCGTATAATATAACAGAGTACAGTACAGTACAGTAGAGTATAATATAACAGAGTAGAGTACAGTACAGTAGCGTATAATATAACAGAGTAGAGTACAGTACAGTACAGTAGCGTATAATATAACAGAGTAGAGTACAGTACAGTACAGTATCGTATAATATAACAGAGTACAGTACAGTACAGTAGCGTATAATATAACAGAGTAGAGTACATTACAGTAGCGTATAATATAACAGAGTAGAGTACAGTACAGTAGCGTATAATATAACAGAGTAGAGTACAGTACAGTAGCGTATAATATAACAGAGTAGAGTACAGTACAGTACAGTATCGTATAATATAACAGAGAAGACTACAGTACAGTAGCGTATAATATAACAGAGTAGAGTACAATACAGTAGCGTATAATATAACAGAGTAGAGTACAGTACAGTACAGTAGCGTATAATATAACAGAGTAGAGTAGAGTACAGTAGCGTATAATATAACAGAGTAGAGTACAGTACAGTACAGTAGCGTATAATATAACAGAGTAGAGTACAGTACAGTACAGTATCGTATAATATAACAGAGTAGAGTACAGTACAGTACAGTAGCGTATAATATAACAGAGTAGAGTACAGTAGCGTATAATATAACAGAGTAGAGTACAGTACAGTACAGTAGCGTATAATATAACAGAGTAGAGTACAGTACAGTAGCGTATAATATAACAGAGTAGAGTACAGTACAGTAGCGTATAATATAACAGAGTACAGTACAGTACAGTAGCGTATAATATAACAGAGTACAGTACAGTACAGTAGCGTATAATATAACAGAGTAGAGTACAGTACAGTACAGTATCGTATAATATAACAGAGTAGAGTACAGTACAGTACAGTAGCGTATAATATAACAGAGTAGAGTACAGTACAGTAGCGTATAATATAACAGAGTAGAGTACAGTAAAGTACAGTACAGTAGCGTATAATATAACAGAGTAGAGTAGAGTACAGTAGCGTATAATATAACAGAGTAGAGTACAGTACAGTACAGTAGCGTATAATATAACAGAGTAGAGTACAGTACAGTAGCGTATAATATAACAGAGTACAGTACAGTACAGTAGCGTATAATATAACAGAGTAGAGTACAGTACAGTACAGTATCGTATAATATAACAGAGTAGAGTACAGTACAGTACAGTAGCGTATAATATAACAGAGTAGAGTACAGTACAGTAGCGTATAATATAACAGAGTAGAGTACAGTACAGTACAGTACAGTAGCGTATAATATAACAGAGTACAGTACAGTACAGTAGCGTATCATATAACAGAGTACAGTACAGTACAGTATCGTATAATATAACAGAGTAGAGTACAGTACAGTAGCGTATAATATAACAGAGTAGAGTACAGTACAGTACAGTAGCGTATAATATAACAGAGTAGAGTACAGTACAGTACAGTATCGTATAATATAACAGAGTACAGTACAGTACAGTAGCGTATAATATAACAGAGTAGAGTACATTACAGTAGCGTATAATATAACAGAGTAGAGTACAGTACAGTAGCGTATAATATAACAGAGTAGAGTACAGTACAGTAGCGTATAATATAACAGATTAGAGTACAGTACAGTACAGTATCGTATAATATAACAGAGAAGAGTACAGTACAGTAGCGTATAATATAACAGAGTAGAGTACAATACAGTAGCGTATAATATAACAGAGTAGAGTACAGTACAGTACAGTAGCGTATAATATAACAGAGTAGAGTAGAGTACAGTAGCGTATAATATAACAGAGTAGAGTACAGTACAGTACAGTAGCGTATAATATAACAGAGTAGAGTACAGTACAGTACAGTATCGTATAATATAACAGAGTAGAGTACAGTACAGTACAGTAGCGTATAATATAACAGAGTAGAGTAGAGTACAGTAGCGTATAATATAACAGAGTAGAGTACAGTACAGTACAGTAGCGTATAATATAACAGAGTAGAGTACAGTACAGTAGCGTATAATATAACAGAGTAGAGTACAGTACAGTACAGTAGCGTATAATATAACAGAGTACAGTACAGTACAGTAGCGTATAATATAACAGAGTACAGTACAGTACAGTAGCGTATAATATAACAGAGTAGAGTACAGTACAGTACAGTATCGTATAATATAACAGAGTAGAGTACAGTACAGTACAGTAGCGTATAATATAACAGAGTAGAGTACAGTACAGTAGCGTATAATATAACAGAGTAGAGTACAGTACAGTACAGTACAGTAGCGTATAATATAACAGAGTACAGTACAGTACAGTAGCGTATCATATAACAGAGTACAGTACAGTACAGTATCGTATAATATAACAGAGTAGAGTACAGTACAGTAGCGTATAATATAACAGAGTAGAGTACAGTACAGTACAGTACAGTAGCGTATAATATAACAGAGTACAGTACAGTACAGTAGCGTATAATATAACAGAGTACAATACAGTACAGTACAGTAGCGTATAATATAACAGAGTAGAGTACAGTACAGTACAGTATCGTATAATATAACAGAGTAGAGTACAGTACAGTACAGTAGCGTATAATATAACAGAGTACAGTACAGTACAGTACAGTACAGTAGCGAATAATATAACAGAGTAGAG
Source organism: Coregonus lavaretus (assembly GCF_964263955.1). Lineage (NCBI taxonomy): Eukaryota > Metazoa > Chordata > Actinopteri > Salmoniformes > Salmonidae > Coregonus > Coregonus lavaretus. Next base: position 16,800 of record NW_028158218.1, on the reverse strand, counting down.
TACAGTACAGTACAGTAGCGTATAATATAACAGAGTAGAGTACAGTACAGTAGCGTATAATATAACAGAGTAGAGTACAGTACAGTACAGTAGCGTATAATATAACAGAGTAGAGTACAGTACAGTATCGTATAATATAACAGAGTACAGTACAGTACAGTAGCGTATAATATAACAGAGTAGAGTACAGTACAGTACAGTAGCGTATAATATAACAGAGTAGAGTACAGTACAGTAGCGTATAATATAACAGAGTAGAGTACAGTACAGTAGCGTATAATATAACAGAGTAGAGTACAGTACAGTACAGTAGCGTATAATATAACAGAGTACAGTACAGTACAGTACAGTAGCGTATAATATAACAGAGTAGAGTACAGTACAGTACAGTAGCGTATAATATCACAGAGTAGAGTACAGTACAGTACAGTATCGTATAATATAACAGAGTACAGTACAGTACAGAAGCGTATAATATAACAGAGTAGAGTAGAGTACAGTAGCGTATAATATAACAGAGTACAGTACAGTACAGTACAGTAGCGTATAATATAACAGAGTAGAGTACAGTACAGTACAGTATCGTATAATATAACAGAGTACAGTACAGTACAGTAGCGTATAATATAACAGAGAAGAGTACAGTACAGTACAGTATCGTATAATATAACAGAGTAGAGTACAGTACAGTAGCGTATAATATAACAGAGTAGAGTAGAGTACAGTACAGTAGCGTATAATATAACAGAGTAGAGTACAGTACAGTAGCGTATAATATAACAGAGTAGAGTACAGTACAGTAGCGTATAATATAACAGAGTAGAGTACAGTACAGTACAGTAGCGTATAATATAACAGAGTAGAGTAGAGTACAGTAGCGTAAAATATAACAGAGTAGAGTACAGTACAGTACAGTAGCGTATAATATAACAGAGTAGAGTACAGTACAGTACAGTAGCGTATAATATAACAGAGTACAGTACAGTACAGTAGCGTATAATATAACAGAGTAGAGTACAGTACAGTAGCGTATAATATAACAGAGTAGAGTACAGTACAGTACAGTACAGTAGCGTATAATATAACAGAGTACAGTACAGTACAGTAGCGTATAATATAACAGAGTACAATACAGTACAGTACAGTAGCGTATAATATAACAGAGTAGAGTACAGTACAGTACAGTATCGTATAATATAACAGAGTAGAGTACAGTACAGTACAGTAGCTTATAATATAACAGAGTACAGTACAGTACAGAATCGTATAATATAACAGAGTACAGTGCAGTACAGTAGCGTATAATATAACAGAGTAGAGTACAGTACAGTAGCGTATAATATAACAGAGTAGAGTACAGTACAGTACAGTAGCGTATAATATAACAGAGTACAGTACAGTACAGTAGCGTATAATATAACAGAGTACAGTACAGTACAGTAGCGTATATTATAAGAGAGTACAGTACAGTACAGTAGCGTATAATATAACAGAGTAGAGTACAGTACAGTACAGTAGCGTATAATATAACAGAGTACAGTACAGTACAGTAGCGTATAATATAACAGAGTAGAGTACAGTACAGTACAGTAGCGTATAATATAACAGAGTAGAGTACAGTACAGTAGCGTATAATATAACAGAGTAGAGTACAGTACAGTAGCGTATAATATAACAGAGTAGAGTAGAGTACAGTAGCGTATAATATAACAGAGTACAGTACAGTACAGTAGCGTATAATATAACGGAGTAGAGTACATTACAGTAGCGTATAATATAACAGAGTAGAGTACAGTACAGTAGCGTATAATATAACAGAGTAGAGTACAGTACAGTAGCGTATAATATAACAGAGTAGAGTACAGTACAGTAGCGTATAATATAACAGAGTAGAGTACATTACAGTAGCGTATAATATAACAGAGTAGAGTACAGTACAGTAGCGTATAATATAACAGAGTACAGTACAGAACAGTAGCGTATAATATAACAGAGTAGAGTACAGTACATTACAGTAGCGTATAATATAACAGAGTAGAGTACAGTACAGTAGCGTATAATATAACAGAGTAGAGTACAGTACAGTACAGTAGCGTATAATATAACAGAGTACAGTACAGTACAGTACAGTAGCTTATAATATAACAGAGTAGAGTACAGTACAGTACAGTAGCTTATAATATAACAGAGTAGAGTATAGTACAGTACAGTAGCGTATAATATAACAGAGTAGAGTAGAGTACAGTACAGTAGCGTATAATATAACAGAGTAGAGTACAGTAGAGTAGCGTATAATATAACAGAGTACAGTACAGTACAGTACAGTAGTGTATAATATAACAGAGTACAGTACAGTACATTACAGTAGCGTATAATATAACAGAGTACAGTACAGTACAGTAGCGTATAATATAACAGAGTAGAGTACAGTACAGTACAGTAGCTTATAATATAACAGAGTACAGTACAGTACAGTAGCGTTTAATATAACAGAGTAGAGTACAGTACAGTACAGTAGCGTATAATATAACAGAGTAGAGTACAGTACAGTACAGTAGCTTATAATATAACAGAGTACAGTACAGTACAGTAGCGTATAATATAACAGAGTAGAGTAGAGTACAGTACAGTAGCGTATAATATAACAGAGTAGAGTAGAGTACAGTACAGTAGCGTATAATATAACAGAGTAGAGTACAGTACAGTAGCGTATAATATAACAGAGTACAGTAGAATAGAGTAGAGTACAGTAGAATATGACATAATAGAGTATAGTAGAATAGAATATGACATAATAGAGCATAGTAGGGAGTAGAGAAAAACAGAACAGAACAGAATATAGTAGAGTAGAGTAGAGTAGAAGAGAACAGAGTAGAAAATAATATAATGGAGTAGAGAAGAGGAGAATAGAATAGAGTAGTGTGGTCTACCTACATATTACCTGTACCTGTCCACCCTAACACACCTGTGGTCTACCTACATATTACCTCTACCTGTCCATCCTAACACACCTGTGGTCTACCTACATATTACCTCTACCTGTCCATCCTACCACACCTGTGGTCTACCTACATATTACCTGTCCATCCTAACACACATGTGGTCTACCTACATATTACCTGTACCTGTCCACCCTAACACACCTGTGGTCTACCTACATATTACCTGTACCTGTCCATCCTAACACACCTGTGGTCTACCTACATATTACCTGTACCTGTCCACCCTAACATACCTGTGGTCTACCTACATATTACCTGTACCTGTCCATCCTAACACACCTGTGGTCTACCTACATATTACCTGTACCTGTCCATCCTAACACACCTGTGGTCTACCTACATATTACCTGTACCTGTCCATCCTAACACACCTGTGGTCTACCTACATATTACCTGTACCTGTCCATCCTAACACACCTGTGGTCTACCTACATATTACCTCTACCTGTCCATCCTAACACACCTGTGGTCTACCTACATATTACCTGTACCTGTCCATCCTAACACACCTGTGGTCTACCTACATATTACCTCTACCTGTCCATCCTAACACACCTGTGGTCTACCTACATATTACCTCTACCTGTCCATCCTAACACACCTGTGGTCTACCTACATATTACCTGTCCATCCTAACACACCTGTGGTCTACCTACATATTACCTGTACCTGTCCATCCTAACACACCTGTGGTCTACCTACATATCACCTCTACCTGTCCACCCTAACACACCTGTGGTCTACCTACATATTACCTGTACCTGTCCATCCTAACACACCTGTGGTCTACCTACATATTACCTGTACCTGTCCATCCTAACACACCTGTGGTCTACCTACATATTACCTCTACCTGTCCATCCTAACACACCTGTGGTCTACCTACATATTACCTGTTCCTGTCCATCCTAACACACCTGTGGTCTACCTACATATTACCTGTACCTGTCCACCCTAACACACCTGTGGTCTACCTACATATTACCTGTACCTGTCCACCCTAACACACCTCTAGTCTACCTATATATTACCTGTACCTGTCCACCCTAACAAACCTGTGGTCTACCTACATATTACCTGTACCTGTCCATCCTACCACACCTGTGGTCTACCTACATATTACCTGTACCTGTCCACCCTAACACACCTGTGGTCTACCTACATATTACCTGTACCTGTCCATCCTAACACACCTGTGGTCTACCTACATATTACCTGTACCTGTCCACCCTAACACACCTGTGGTCTACCTACATATTACCTGTACCTGTCCATCCTAACACACCTGTGGTCTACCTACATATTACCTGTACCTGTCCATCCTAACACACCTGTGGTCTACCTACATATTACCTGTACCTGTCCACCCTAACACACCTGTGGTCTACCTACATATTACCTGTACCTGTCCATCCTAACACACCTGTGGTCTACCTACATATTACCTGTACCTGTCCATCCTAACACACCTGTGGTCTACCTACATATTACCTGTACCTGTCCACCCTAACACACCTGTGGTCTACCTACATATTACCTGTACCTGTCCATCCTAACACACCTGTGGTCTACCTACATATTACCTCTACCTGTCCATCCTAACACACCTGTGGTCTACCTACATATTACCTGTCCATCCTAACACACCTGTGGTCTACCTACATATCACCTGTACCTGTCCATCCTAACACACCTGTGGTCTACCTACATATTACCTCTACCTGTCCATCCTAACACACCTGTGGTCTACCTACATATTACCTGTACCTGTCCATCCTAACACACCTGTGGTCTACCTACATATTACCTGTACCTGTCCATCCTAACACACCTGTGGTCTACCTACATATTACCTGTACCTGTCCACCCTAACACACCTGTGGTCTACCTACAAATTACCTGTACCTGTCCATCCTAACACACCTGTGGTCTACCTACATATTACCTGTACCTGTCCACCCTAACACACCTGTGGTCTACCTACATATTACCTGTACCTGTCCATCCTAACACACCTGTGGTCTACCTACATATTACCTGTACCTGTCCATCCTAACACACCTGTGGTCTACCTACATATTACCTGTACCTGTCCACCCTAACACACCTGTGGTCTACCTACATATTACCTGTACCTGTCCATCCTAACACACCTGTGGTCTACCTACATATTACCTGTACCTGTCCATCCTAACACACCTGTGGTCTACCTACATATTACCTGTACCTGTCCACCCTAACATACCTGTGGTCTACCTACATATTACCTGTACCTGTCCATCCTAACACACCTGTGGTCTACCTACATATTACCTGTACCTGTCCACCCTAACACACCTGTGGTCTACCTACATATTACCTGTACCTGTCCATCCTAACACACCTGTGGTCTACCTACATATTACCTCTACCTGTCCATCCTAACACACATGTGGTCTACCTACATATTACCTGTACCTGTCCACCCTAACACACCTGTGGTCTACCTACATATTACCTGTACCTGTCCATCCTAACACACCTGTGGTCTACCTACATATTACCTGTACCTGTCCACCCTAACACACCTGTGGTCTACCTACATATTACCTGTACCTGTCCACCCTAACACACCTCTAGTCTACCTATATATTACCTGTACCTGTCCACCCTAACACACCTGTGGTCTACCTACATATTACCTGTACCTGTCCATCCTACCACACCTGTGGTCTACCTACATATTACCTGTACCTGTCCACCCTAACACACCTGTGGTCTACCTACATATTACCTGTACCTGTCCATCCTAACACACCTGTGGTCTACCTACATATTACCTGTACCTGTCCACCCTAACACACCTGTGGTCTACCTACATATTACCTGTACCTGTCCATCCTAACACACCTGTGGTCTACCTACATATTACCTGTACCTGTCCATCCTAACACACCTGTGGTCTACCTACATATTACCTGTACCTGTCCACCCTAACACACCTGTGGTCTACCTACATATTACATGTACCTGTCCATCCTAACACACCTGTGGTCTACCTACATATTACCTGTACCTGTCCATCCTAACACACCTGTGGTCTACCTACATATTACCTGTACCTGTCCATCCTAACACACCTGTGGTCTACCTACATATTACCTCTACCTGTCCATCCTAACACACCTGTGGTCTACCTACATATTACCTGTTCCTGTCCATCCTAACACACCTGTGGTCTACCTACATATTACCTGTACCTGTCCACCCTAACACACCTGTGGTCTACCTACATATTACCTGTACCTGTCCACCCTAACACACCTCTAGTCTACCTATATATTACCTGTACCTGTCCACCCTAACAAACCTGTGGTCTACCTACATATTACCTGTACCTGTCCATCCTACCACACCTGTGGTCTACCTACATATTACCTGTACCTGTCCACCCTAACACACCTGTGGTCTACCTACATATTACCTGTACCTGTCCATCCTAACACACCTGTGGTCTACCTACATATTACCTGTACCTGTCCACCCTAACACACCTGTGGTCTACCTACATATTACCTGTACCTGTCCATCCTAACACACCTGTGGTCTACCTACATATTACCTGTACCTGTCCATCCTAACACACCTGTGGTCTACCTACATATTACCTGTACCTGTCCACCCTAACACACCTGTGGTCTACCTACATATTACCTGTACCTGTCCATCCTAACACACCTGTGGTCTACCTACATATTACCTGTACCTGTCCATCCTAACACACCTGTGGTCTACCTACATATTACCTGTACCTGTCCACCCTAACACACCTGTGGTCTACCTACATATTACCTGTACCTGTCCATCCTAACACACCTGTGGTCTACCTACATATTACCTCTACCTGTCCATCCTAACACACCTGTGGTCTACCTACATATTACCTGTCCATCCTAACACACCTGTGGTCTACCTACATATCACCTGTACCTGTCCATCCTAACACACCTGTGGTCTACCTACATATTACCTCTACCTGTCCATCCTAACACACCTGTGGTCTACCTACATATTACCTGTACCTGTCCATCCTAACACACCTGTGGTCTACCTACATATTACCTGTACCTGTCCATCCTAACACACCTGTGGTCTACCTACATATTACCTGTACCTGTCCACCCTAACACACCTGTGGTCTACCTACAAATTACCTGTACCTGTCCATCCTAACACACCTGTGGTCTACCTACATATTACCTGTACCTGTCCACCCTAACACACCTGTGGTCTACCTACATATTACCTGTACCTGTCCATCCTAACACACCTGTGGTCTACCTACATATTACCTGTACCTGTCCATCCTAACACACCTGTGGTCTACCTACATATTACCTGTACCTGTCCACCCTAACACACCTGTGGTCTACCTACATATTACCTGTACCTGTCCATCCTAACACACCTGTGGTCTACCTACATATTACCTGTACCTGTCCATCCTAACACACCTGTGGTCTACCTACATATTACCTGTACCTGTCCACCCTAACATACCTGTGGTCTACCTACATATTACCTGTACCTGTCCATCCTAACACACCTGTGGTCTACCTACATATTACCTGTACCTGTCCACCCTAACACACCTGTGGTCTACCTACATATTACCTGTACCTGTCCATCCTAACACACCTGTGGTCTACCTACATATTACCTCTACCTGTCCATCCTAACACACATGTGGTCTACCTACATATTACCTGTACCTGTCCACCCTAACACACCTGTGGTCTACCTACATATTACCTGTACCTGTCCATCCTAACACACCTGTGGTCTACCTACATATTACCTGTACCTGTCCACCCTAACACACCTGTGGTCTACCTACATATTACCTGTACCTGTCCACCCTAACACACCTCTAGTCTACCTATATATTACCTGTACCTGTCCACCCTAACACACCTGTGGTCTACCTACATATTACCTGTACCTGTCCATCCTACCACACCTGTGGTCTACCTACATATTACCTGTACCTGTCCACCCTAACACACCTGTGGTCTACCTACATATTACCTGTACCTGTCCATCCTAACACACCTGTGGTCTACCTACATATTACCTGTACCTGTCCACCCTAACACACCTGTGGTCTACCTACATATTACCTGTACCTGTCCATCCTAACACACCTGTGGTCTACCTACATATTACCTGTACCTGTCCATCCTAACACACCTGTGGTCTACCTACATATTACCTGTACCTGTCCACCCTAACACACCTGTGGTCTACCTACATATTACCTGTACCTGTCCATCCTAACACACCTGTGGTCTACCTACATATTACCTGTACCTGTCCATCCTAACACACCTGTGGTCTACCTACATATTACCTGTACCTGTCCACCCTAACACACCTGTGGTCTACCTACATATTACCTGTACCTGTCCATCCTAACACACCTGTGGTCTACCTACATATTACCTCTACCTGTCCATCCTAACACACCTGTGGTCTACCTACATATTACCTGTCCATCCTAACACACCTGTGGTCTACCTACATATCACCTGTACCTGTCCATCCTAACACACCTGTGGTCTACCTACATATTACCTCTACCTGTCCATCCTAACACACCTGTGGTCTACCTACATATTACCTGTACCTGTCCATCCTAACACACCTGTGGTCTACCTACATATTACCTGTACCTGTCCATCCTAACACACCTGTGGTCTACCTACAAATTACCTGTACCTGTCCATCCTAACACAAATGTGGTCTACCTACATATTACCTGTACCTGTCCATCCTAACACACCTGTGGTCTACCTACATATTACCTGTACCTGTCCACCCTAACATACCTGTGGTCTACCTACATATTACCTGTACCTGTCCACCCTAACACACCTGTGGTCTACCTACATATTACCTGTACCTGTCCATCCTAACACACCTGTGGTCTACCTACATATTACCTGTACCTGTCCATCCTAACACACCTGTGGTCTACCTACATATTACCTGTACCTGTCCACCCTAACACACCTGTGGTCTACCTACATATTACCTGTACCTGTCCATCCTAACACACCTGTGGTCTACCTACATATTACCTCTACCTGTCCATCCTAACACACCTGTGGTCTACCTACATATTACCTGTCCATCCTAACACACCTGTGGTCTACCTACATATCACCTGTACCTGTCCATCCTAACACACCTGTGGTCTACCTACATATTACCTCTACCTGTCCATCCTAACACACCTGTGGTCTACCTACATATTACCTGTACCTGTCCATCCTAACACACCTGTGGTCTACCTACATATTACCTGTACCTGTCCATCCTAACACACCTGTGGTCTACCTACAAATTACCTGTACCTGTCCATCCTAACACACCTGTGGTCTACCTACATATTACCTGTACCTGTCCACCCTAACACACCTATGGTCTACCTACATATTACCTGTACCTGTCCATCCTAACACACCTGTGGTCTACCTACATATTACCTGTACCTGTCCATCCTAACACACCTGTGGTCTACCTACATATTACCTGTACCTGTCCATCCTAACACACCTGTGGTCTACCTACATATTACCTGTACCTGTCCACCCTAACATACCTGTGGTCTACCTACATATTACCTGTACCTGTCCATCCTAACACACCTGTGGTCTACCTACATATTACCTGTACCTGTCCACCCTAACACACCTGTGGTCTACCTACATATTACCTGTACCTGTCCATCCTAACACACCTGTGGTCTACCTACATATTACCTCTACCTGTCCATCCTAACACACCTGTGGTCTACCTACATATTACCTGTACCTGTCCACCCTAACACACCTGTGGTCTACCTACATATTACCTGTACCTGTCCATCGTAACACACCTGTGGTCTACCTACATATTACCTGTACCTGTCCATCCTAACACACCTGTGGTCTACCTACATATTACCTGTACCTGTCCACCCTAACACACCTGTGGTCTACCTACATATTACCTGTACCTGTCCATCCTAACACACCTGTGGTCTACCTACATATTACCTGTACCTGTCCATCCTAACACACCTGTGGTCTACCTACATATTACCTGTACCTGTCCATCCTAACACACCTGTGGTCTACCTACATATTACCTGTACCTGTCCATCCTAACACACCTGTGGTCTACCTACATATTACCTGTACCTGTCCATCCTAACACACCTGTGGTCTACCTACATATTACCTGTACCTGTCCACCCTAACACACCTGTGGTCTACCTACATATCACCTGTACCTGTCCACCCTAACACACCTGTGGTCTACCTACATATTACCTGTACCTGTCCACCCTAACACACCTGTGGTCTACCTACATATTACCTGTACCTGTCCATCCTAACACACCTGTGGTCTACCTACATATTACCTGTACCTGTCCACCCTAACACACCTGTGGTCTACCTACATATTACCTGTACCTGTCCATCCTAACACACCTGTGGTCTACCTACATATTACCTGTACCTGTCCATCCTAACACACCTGTGGTCTACCTACATATTACCTGTACCTGTCCACCCTAACATACCTGTGGTCTACCTACATATTACCTGTACCTGTCCATCCTAACACACCTGTGGTCTACCTACATATTACCTGTACCTGTCCACCCTAACACACCTGTGGTCTACCTACATATTACCTGTACCTGTCCATCCTAACACACCTGTGGTCTACCTACATATTACCTCTACCTGTCCATCCTAACACACCTGTGGTCTACCTACATATTACCTGTACCTGTCCACCCTAACACACCTGTGGTCTACCTACATATTACCTGTACCTGTCCATCGTAACACACCTGTGGTCTACCTACATATTACCTGTACCTGTCCATCCTAACACACCTGTGGTCTACCTACATATTACCTGTACCTGTCCACCCTAACACACCTGTGGTCTACCTACATATTACCTGTACCTGTCCATCCTAACACACCTGTGGTCTACCTACATATTACCTGTACCTGTCCATCCTAACACACCTGTGGTCTACCTACATATTACCTGTACCTGTCCATCCTAACACACCTGTGGTCTACCTACATATTACCTGTACCTGTCCATCCTAACACACCTATGGTCTACCTACATATTACCTGTACCTGTCCATCCTAACACACCTGTGGTCTACCTACATATTACCTGTACCTGTCCACCCTAACACACCTGTGGTCTACCTACATATCACCTGTACCTGTCCACCCTAACACACCTGTGGTCTACCTACATATTACCTGTACCTGTCCACCCTAACACACCTGTGGTCTACCTACATATTACCTGTACCTGTCCATCCTAACACACCTGTGGTCTACCTACATATTACCTGTACCTGTCCACCCTAACACACCTGTGGTCTACCTACATATTACCTGTACCTGTCCATCCTAACACACCTGTGGTCTACCTACATATTACCTGTACCTGTCCATCCTAACACACCTGTGGTCTACCTACATATTACCTGTACCTGTCCATCCTAACACACCTGTGGTCTACCTACATATTACCTGTACCTGTCCACCCTAACACACCTGTGGTCTACCTACATATTACCTGTACCTGTCCATCCTAACACACCTGTGGTCTACCTACATATTACCTGTACCTGTCCATCCTAACACACCTGTGGTCTACCTACATATTACCTGTACCTGTCCACCCTAACACACCTGTGGTCTACCTACATATTACCTGTACCTGTCCATCCTAACACACCTGTGGTCTACCTACATATTACCTCTACCTGTCCATCCTAACACACCTGTGGTCTACCTACATATTACCTGTCCATCCTAACACACCTGTGGTCTACCTACATATCACCTGTACCTGTCCATCCTAACACACCTGTGGTCTACCTACATATTACCTCTACCTGTCCATCCTAACACACCTGTGGTCTACCTAAATATTACCTGTACCTGTCCATCCTAACACACCTGTGGTCTACCTACATATTACCTGTACCTGTCCATCCTAACACACCTGTGGTCTACCTACATATTACCTGTACCTGTCCACCCTAACACACCTGTGGTCTACCTACAAATTACCTGTACCTGTCCATCCTAACACACCTGTGGTCTACCTTCATATTACCTGTACCTGTCCACCCTAACACACCTGTGGTCTACCTACATATTACCTGTACCTGTCCATCCTAACACACCTGTGGTCTACCTACATATTACCTGTCCCTGTCCATCCTAACACACCTGTGGTCTACCTACATATTACCTGTACCTGTCCACCCTAACACACCTGTGGTCTACCTACATATTACCTGTACCTGTCCATCCTAACACACCTGTGGTCTACCTACATATTACCTGTACCTGTCCATCCTAACACACCTGTGGTCTACCTACATATTACCTGTACCTGTCCATCCTAACACACCTGTGGTCTACCTACATATTACCTGTACCTGTCCACCCTAACATACCTGTGGTCTACCTACATATTACCTGTACCTGTCCATCCTAACACACCTGTGGTCTACCTACATATTACCTGTACCTGTCCACCCTAACACACCTGTGGTCTACCTACATATTACCTGTACCTGTCCATCCTAACACACCTGTGGTCTACCTACATATTACCTCTACCTGTCCATCCTAACACACCTGTGGTCTACCTACATATTACCTGTACCTGTCCACCCTAACACACCTGTGGTCTACCTACATATTACCTGTACCTGTCCATCCTAACACACCTGTGGTCTACCTACATATTACCTGTACCTGTCCATCCTAACACACCTGTGGTCTACCTACATATTACCTGTACCTGTCCATCCTAACACACCTGTGGTCTACCTACATATTACCTGTACCTGTCCATCCTAACACACCTGTGGTCTACCAACATATTACCTGTACCTGTCCACCCTAACACACCTGTGGTCTACCTACATATTACCTGTACCTGTCCATCCTAACACACCTGTGGTCTACCTACATATTACCTGTACCTGTCCACCCTAACACACCTGTGGTCTACCTACATATTACCTGTACCTGTCCATCCTAACACACCTGTGGTCTACCTACATATTACCTGTACCTGTCCATCCTAACACACCTGTGGTCTACCTACATATTACCTGTACCTGTCCATCCTAACACACCTGTGGTCTACCTACATATTACCTGTACCTGTCCATCCTAACACACCTGTGGTCTACCTACATATTACCTGTACCTGTCCATCCTAACACACCTGTGGTCTACCTACATATTACCTGTACCTGTCCATCCTAACACACCTGTGGTCTACCTACATATCACCTGTACCTGTCCACCCTAACACACCTGTGGTCTACCTACATATCACCTGTACCTGTCCACCCTAACACACCTGTGGTCTACCTACATATTACCTGTACCTGTCCACCCTAACACACCTGTGGTCTACCTACATATTACCTGTACCTGTCCATCCTAACACACCTGTGGTCTACCTACATATTACCTGTACCTGTCCACCCTAACACACCTGTGGTCTACCTACATATTAGCTGTACCTGTCCATCCTAACACACCTGTGGTCTACCTACATATTACCTGTACCTGTCCATCCTAACACACCTGTGGTCTACCTACATATTACCTGTACCTGTCCATCCTAACACACCTGAATGACAGAATGACAGAACGACAGAATTATGGAATAAAGGAATAACAGAATGATAGAATGACAGAATGACAGAATGACAGAACGACAGAATGACAGAATGACAGAATGACGGAATAAAGGAATAACAGAATAACAGAATAATAGAGTAACAGATTAACAGATTAAAAGAATAACAGAATAAAAGATTAACAGAATGTCAGGATAACAGAATGATAGAATGACAGAATGACAGAATGACAGAATGACAGAACAACAGAATAACAGAATAACACAATAACAGAATAACAGAAGAACCGGAATAAAATTATAATTAATTAATTATATTATATAATTATATATTATATTATATTATATATTATATTATTATTATTATTATTATATTATAAAATAACAGAGTAACAGATTAACAGATTAACAGAATAACAGAACAACAGAACAACAGATTAACAGAATAACAGAATAACAGAATGACAGAATGACAGAATGACAGAAAAATAGAGTAACAGAATAACATAATGACAGAATGATGGAATAAAGGAATAACAGAATGACAGAATGACAGAATGACAGAATGACAAAATGACGGAAGAAAGGAATAACAGAATAATAGAATAACAGGACAAGAGAATAACAGAATAACAGACTAACAGAAGAACCGGAATAACAGAATAACAGAATGTCAGGATAACAGAAGAACAGAAGAACCGGAATAAAATAAATACAAAATAACAGAATGACAGAACAACAGAATAACAGAATAACAGAATGACGGAATAACAGAATGACAGAATAACAGAATAAAAGAATAACAGAATGACAGAATGACAGAATGACAGAATGACAGAATAACAGAAGAACAGAAGAACAGAAGAACCGGAGTAAAATAATTACAAAATTACAGAATGACAGAATAACAGAATGGCAGAATGACAGAAAAAAAGAGTAACAGAATGACAGAATGATGGAATAAAGGAATAACAGATTGACAGAATAACAAAATGACAGAATAACATAATTAAAAAATTAAAAAATGACAGAATGACAGAATGATGGAATAAAGGAATAAAAGAATGACAGAATGACAGAACGACAGAATGATGGAATAAAGGAATAAAAGAATGACAGAATGACAGAATGATGGAATAAAAGAATGACAGAATGACAGAACGACAGAATGATGGAATAAAGGAATAACAGAATGACAGAATGACAGAATGACAGATTGACGGAGTAAAGGAATAACAGAATAACAGAATGACAGAGTAATAGAGTAACAGAATAACAGAATGACAGAAGGACAGAATGACAGAATGACGGAATAAAGGAATAACAGAATAACAGAATAATAGAGTAACAGATTAACAGATTAAAATAATAACAGAATAAAAGATTAACAGAATGTCAGGATAACAGAATGATAGAATGACAGAATGACAGAATGACAGAATGACAGAATGACAGAATGACAGAACAACAGAAGAACAGAAGAACAGAAGAACCGGAGTAAAATAATTACAAAATTACAGAATGACAGAATAACAGAATGGCAGAATGACAGAAAAAAAGAGTAACAGAATGACAGAATGATGGAATAAAGGAATAACAGATTGACAGAATAACAAAATGACAGAATAACATAATAAAAAAATTAAAAAATGACAGAATGACAGAATGATGGAATAAAGGAATAAAAGAATGACAGAATGACAGAACGACAGAATGATGGAATAAAGGAATAAAAGAATGACAGAATGACAGAATGATGGAATAAAAGAATGACAGAATGACAGAACGACAGAATGATGGAATAAAGGAATAACAGAATGACAGAATGACAGAATGACAGATTGACGGAGTAAAGGAATAACAGAATAACAGAATGACAGAGTAATAGAGTAACAGAATAACAGAATGACAGAAGGACAGAATGACAGAATGACGGAATAAAGGAATAACAGAATGACAGAATAATAGAGTAACAGATTAACAGATTAAAATAATAACAGAATAAAAGATTAACAGAATGTCAGGATAACAGAATGATAGAATGACAGAATGACAGAATGACAGAATGACAGAATGACAGAATGACAGAACAACATAATAACAGAATAACACAATAACAGAATAACAGAAGAACCGGAATAAAATAATCACAAAATAACAGAATGACAGAATAACAGAGTAACAGAGTAACAGATTAACAGAATAACAGAATAACAGAATGACAGAATAACAGAATAACAGAATAACAGAATGACAGAAAAATAGAGTAACAGAATAACATAATGACAGAATGATGGAATAAAGGAATAACAGAATGACAGAATGACAGAATGACAGAATGACAAAATGACGGAAGAAAGGAATAACAGAATAATAAAATAACAGGACAATAGAATAACAGAATAACAGACTAACAGAAGAACCTTAATAACATAATAACAGAATGTCAGGATAACAGAAGAACAGAAGAACCGGAATAAAATAAATACAAAATAACAGAATGACAGAACAACAGAATAACAGAATAACAGAATGACGGAATAACAGAATGACAGAATAACAGAATAAAAGAATAACAGAATGACAGAATGACAGAATGACAGAATGACAGAATAACAGAATAACAGAAGAACAGAAGAACCGGAGTAAAATAATTACAAAATTACAGAATGACAGAATAACAGAATGGCAGAATGACAGAAAAAAAGAGTAACAGAATGACAGAATGATGGAATAAAGGAATAACAGATTGACAGAATAACAAAATGACAGAATAACATAATAAAAAAATAAAAAAATGACAGAATGACAGAATGATGGAATAAAGGAATAAAAGAATGACAGAATGACAGAACGACAGAATGATGGAATAAAGGAATAAAAGAATGACAGAATGACAGAATGATGGAATAATAGAATGACAGAATGACAGAACGACAGAATTATGGAATAAAGGAATAACAGAATGACAGAATGACAGAATGACAGATTGACGGAGTAAAGGAATAACAGAATAACAGAATGACAGAGTAATAGAGTAACAGAATAACAGAATGAC
>NW_028158219.1:5000-7597 GCF_964263955.1 Coregonus lavaretus | reverse complement strand
GTACTGAGGCCCCTACGGCTGGTCTCAGGAGTACCTAGTGAGTAGAGGGGGGAAGTGGGGGGGGGGGGGTGGGGGGGGTGGGGGGGTGTTTGGGCTGTGTGTGTGTGAGTGTGTGTTTGTGAGTGTGTGTGTGTGTGTGTGTGTGTGTGTGTGTGTGTGTGTGTGTGTGTTTGTGAGTGTGAGTGAGTGAGTGTGTGTGTGAGGAGTGTGTGTGTGCGTGTACGTGTCTGTATATGTTCTGTTGGTGTAAACCATTCCAACAACCAGATCATTTCAGGAGAAGCATATTCTCCTGTGTTTGTGATTCCTTCACATTGTTTACAGAGCAGATGCAGAAGGAACTGTTCTGCGTAAGGGCATGGCTGTATCGTTGTTTGTGTAATCTCTCAGGAGCATCAGCAGTTCTGGTGCTGGGGTTTTTGTCATGGGTAATTTGGACAAATCACAATTTCGCAGGTGCTAGCATCTTTTAAATTTCGGAAGGGGAGGGGACTTTCGGCCCGTAACTTTTAAAGAGAGGGGGTGGGGCTCCTCCTTCTGGTTCCGCTCCTCATTCTAGCATTTCTTGATCTCTTCTCTTAACAGGTATGGACCTAGAACTTATTCGAGCAGCTGACCAATTACACAAGACAAGACATTAGTGTTTGTGTACACCAACTAAGAACCTAATCTTTTGGAATAGTGTCTGTGATTCATCACATTGTGGAAGCAACGGTAGCACAGGCCTGTATAGTTCTGTGTAGTTGTATGGAGCTGAAGGGAAGGCTGTATAGTTCTGTGTAGTTATATGGAGCTGAAGGGAAGGCTGTATAGTTCTGTGTAGGTGTATGGAGCTGAAAGGAAGGCTGTATAGTTCTGTGTAGTTGTATGGAGCTGAAGGGAAGGCTGTATGGTTATGTGTAGTTGTATGGAGCTGAAGGGAAGGCTGTATGGTTCTGTGTAGTTGTATGGAGCTGAAGGGAAGGCTGTATAGTTCTGTGTAGTTGTATGGAGCTGAAGGGAAGGTTGTGTAGTTATGTGTAGTTGTATGGAGCTGAAGGGAAGACTGTATAGTTATGTGTAGTTGTATGGAGCTGAAGGGAAGGCTGTATAGTTCTGTGTAGTTGTATGGAGCTGAAGGGAAGGCTGTATAGTTCTGTGTAGTTGTATGGAGCTGAAGGGAAGGCTGTGTAGTTCTGTGTAGTTGTATGGAGCTGAAGGGAATACTGTATAGTTCTGTGTAGTTGTATGGAGCTAAAGGGAAGGCTGTATGGTTATGTGTAGTTGTATGGAGCTGAAGGGAAGGCTGTATGGTTCTGTGTAGTTGTAGGGAAGGCTGTATAGTTATGTGTAGTTGTATGGAGCTAAAGGGAAGGCTGTATAGTTATGTGTAGTTGTATGGAGCTGAAGGGAAGGCTGTATGGTTATGTGTAGTTGTAGGGAAGGCTGTATAGTTATGTGTAGTTGTATGGAGCTAAAGGGAAGGCTGTATAGTTATGTGTAGTTGTATGGAGCTGAAGGGAAGGCTGTATGGTTCTGTGTAGTTGTAGGGAAGGCTGTATAGTTATGTGTAGTTGTATGGAGCTGAAGGGAAGGCTGTATAGTTCTGTGTAGTTGTATGGAGCTGAAGGGAAGGCTGTATAGTTATGTGTAGTTGTATGGAGCTGAAGGGAAGGCTGTATAGTTATGTGTAGTTGTATGAGCTGAAGGGAAGGCTGTATAGTTCTGTGTAGTTGTATGGAGCTAAAGGGAAGGCTGTATGGTTATATGTAGTTGTATGGAGCTGAAGGAAAGGATGTATGGTTCTGTGTAGTTGTATGGAGCTGAAGGGAAGGCTGTATGGTTCTGTGTAGTTGTATGGAGCTGAAGGGAAGGCTGTATAGTTCTGTGTAGTTGTATGGAGCTAAAGGGAAGGCTGTATGGTTCTGTGTAGTTGTATGGAGCTAAAGGGAAGGCTGTATGGTTATGTGTAGTTGTATGGAGCTGAAGGGAAGGCTGTATGGTTATGTGTAGTTGTATGGAGCTGAAGGGAAGGCTGTATGGTTCTGTGTAGTTGTATGGAGCTGAAGGGAAGGCTGTATGGTTCTGTGTAGTTGTATGGAGCTGAAGGGAAGGCTGTATAGTTCTGTATAGTTGTATGGAGCTGAAGGGAAGGCTGTATAGTTCTGTGTAGTTGTATGGAGCTGAAGGGAAGGATCTATAGTTATGTGTATTTGTATGGAGCTGAAGGGAAGGCTGTATGGTTCTGTGTAGTTGTATGGAGCTGAAGGGAAGGCTGTATAGTTCTGTGTAGTTGTATGGAGCTGAAGGGAAGGCTGTATAGTTCTGTGTAGTTGTATGGAGCTGAAGGGAAGGCTGTGTAGTTCTGTGTAGTTGTATGGAGCTGAAGGGAATACTGTATAGTTCTGTGTAGTTGTATGGAGCTAAAGGGAAGGCTGTATGGTTATGTGTAGTTGTATGGAGCTGAAGGGAAGGCTGTATGGTTCTGTGTAGTTGTAGGGAAGGCTGTATAGTTCTGTGTAGTTGTATGGAGCTAAAGGGAAGGCTGTATAGTTATGTGTAGTTGTAAGGAGCTGAAGGGAAGGCTGTATGGTTCTGTGTAGTTGTAGGGAAGGCTG